>NC_141257.1:12318263-12325763 GCF_054856555.1 Leptonotus elevatus
TCTGATCAATTATGCAGATGGGGAAGCGCGTCAAAAAGATGTAGGAATATAAAATAGTTATAACGTGTGAAGCCCTTAAACAGCTGCTTTAAGATGTGAATGACCAATTATTGTTTATTTTTCTTCTATTTTCTACCAATTACCAACAGGAGCACTCTGTAACAAGAGACATTCCCCCCAGAGCATCTGCCACCAACAGTATTCTCATGAGGAAATCCTCCGACGCTTCGGATGAGCACAAATCACTCAATGGAAACTCAACACAGCAGTCCTCCTCAAACTCTCGTCTGGAGAGCAGCGCCATCTTCAGAAGTTACAAACCGTCCTCTGTGGATCAAACGCAGGAAAACAGCAAGTTCCATCGCTCGGTGTTCCGCAGCGATTCACTACCAGATTTGGGCTCTTCCACTATTCTGAAGGAGCGCAGTGAAGCCAACACCACGACGGACTCAGCATCTCGCTTTGAACGCTTATCTTTTCTCATGAATTCCCCTCCCTCCTCATCCAGCTTCTCGAGCGTATCCGATGACCTCAACGCTCGCAAAAGTCTTCCCCCACTACAAAGCATCTCGTCGTCAGCTTCTAGTAGCAGCATCAGTCGCCTTCTCAGCCCCACTAGTTCTTTGGAGAATCACCGGCTGTTCCCCACCTCAGAGTCCTCTACCTACTCAAAGTTCTCCGCCACAGAGTCCCCTTCCTATTCAAAGTTCTCCGCCACAGAGTCCCCTTCCTACTCGAAGTTCTCCGCCACAGAGTCCCCTTCCTACTCGAAATTCTCCGCCACAGAGTCCCCTTCCTACTCGAAATTCTCCGCCACAGAGACCCCTTCCTACTCGAAATTCTCCGCCACAGAGTCCCCTTCCTACTCGAAGTTCTCCACCCCAGAGTCCTCCTCCTCCTTCTCAAAGTTTGGCCAGACAGTCGGCCAGGGAATTGGTACTCATCAGAATTCGCTGATCAACAACAACCTGCTCAGAGCACCTCAAATCCAAAGAACGGAACCAGAGAGGAATGTAAAATACAGAGCCTTCCCTGATGCTTATGTAAGTATCACCGCTCATTCATAGTTACCCTTTTGTGCTTGGTTGACCCACTAACTCACTGACCCCATTACGTGATTAGTCATCTTCAGGAGATACTTTGAAAACATTTAATCCTTGGAAAAAGGCTAAATAGTGGTTGTCTGCACACCAAGCCGAGAGAAAGTAACCACTGAGCAAATGGTTGGGAACTGATACAAAGTGGCAAAACCAGATTCTCTGATCAGGCTTTTAATATGCCAATTGCACAAAAGGAGTGTCAGCTTCTACTCTCTTGTAGATGTCACAAGAATACTGCGCAGTTGCCACTGTTAGTTTTTATAGCAATGTTTGCACAAGTTGGGTAAATAACATCTGCATCGAAGGCCTGAAGACAGGCTGCAGTTAGGGTGGGACAAAATATCAATATTGCTATGCTTCTCAGATAAAATATAGGAAACAACTACAAACTAAAAAGCCTGAGCCCATAAACAGAATTTTAGCAAATTAAACGGCATGAAAGAATCATTGTAAAGCTAAGTTACTGAAAGACGAAGGTGTGAGAAGAACGCAATGTAGCAAAGACACAAAGTACTTTAAATGGCGTCTATTAACTTGACAGATGATTACAGATAACCACCCACACACAAGTGTGTTTGAGTTTGATTGAGTGCAATACTGTAAAGGCATGACAACAATGCTTTGTGGCTAGCATACTATTATGCTAGCTTTTATCTTTAGCGAGTAATGCCATATACTGTATGGACAGACTTCCAAGAAGACCATCATGTTTTATCTCTTCGGCAGTATGCACAAGACTGGTTTGGTGTTCATACCGTTCACAATTTTAAACAGGAAAACGGCAAACTAAAGTAAATCAAATGTTATTTCTATGTGATTCGAGACTTAGTCCCTCCTGAATCTTAAGAACTCTGTTAGTGTCGACAGTGCATCTGTGCGTTGGCGTAAATGCCTGTGGATCTTGTTTTTCGTAACAGCGCTAGCCTCGCTGTGCATGTTTGCTAGTTTTGGCACACCGCTCTCTGGCATGGGCGAGCCGACGCAGCAAAAGGAGTGTCTTGGAGGTGCACCTGGCAGAGTGACAACTTGGTGGCAGAAAGTCGATCTAAAGTATCTTTAGTCTCCTTAGACTATGTCTAAAACTAGCACAGGGTAGACAGCTGGTCTAGCACTCAATTGATTTCACTCTTAAATATGTGAAGAGTGGGCATCAAACCGTCTGAATCATTGTTTTTGTTTTTTATCATCCCATTGGGTGGTACAGCTATGGAGGTTAGGAATGGCTACCGGGTGCTGATGTGTTTCCGCTATGTCGATACTTTAGTGTGTGATTAGTCTGCCACATTTAAAGGGAATGGATCTATTTTGATTAGCCACGGTTGAAGTCTGTTGTGAATACACCCGAGAAGCGCTACCCTAAAATGACCAATATCAGGCCTAACCCGCCTCCGCGCAAAGGTACACTCCGCCACGTGCCGCTCAGGACCTAGACCTAAATCTTGAACTTACAAATTCATGGCAAGTTGTAAACAATACTTTTCGCCATCTAAAATGTGTGCCTGTATAAGAATGAACAAGGATGTGATTTATGGCTTCATCCTCCTCCTTTGTGTACAAAGGAAAAGTGGTGCATGCTGGGAAACCAGGAAGCCCAAAGTACACTTGTTGCTTCATGACTGATATCGCAGCTTGTCAAAGCATCAAGAAGATTACATTCTGCCAACGTCTTCATGCGTTTAAACCATCAGTGACACAGCTGGCTTGAGGGCACTCAACTTCTCCCTCCTTTCTATCGGCAATGTTCTCTCCACGCTCCACACCCATTTCAGCTATCTGTCTATGTATGTGTCACAAGACCACACCTTTTGTGTTTGTTTTGCCCTCGTTAATATTTGATGAAGCAGACTTGACACCTGACAAAAATCATCATGTTTTGTCTGATGATTTTCTCATTTGGTTTGTTCAGAAGGTGAATGTTGATATTTATTTATGATGAAATTGCACATTTCAGTTTCCCAAGAGAGATTTTCTGGCAGCACAGAAGGAAATGTCTCTAAAGAATAATCTTCTAAATGTGTGATCCGTTTGAAATGTACATTTTATGTTAAAAGATGTAAAATAGTACAATGCGATAGACGCCATTTTGAGGCATCTTATGCCCTGCAAAGAAAGCAAGGTACAATTTTTGTTTGTAAACGAGTAAATTGTTCCTTTAGTCCTTCCATACATTAGCTCAAATTATGTTTCAAAGATATAATTTGTATGAATTATTTAATATTTAGTAGGGAATTGTGCAGAGTCAGCATATTCTCAGTGCTTTGTGGTTTTGTTTTGTTTTTGTTTGTTTTTTGTGTGTGTTTTACCCCCCATGTACTTGGGCTTCCTGTGAGAATGTGGTTGTTTGTCTATATCAGGGGTCGCCGCACAATTAGCCTGTTCTAAAAATATCTTAAATTGTGATTTCCTAGGTATGTTTTTGAAGTGCTCATTGAAAACATTTGCAGAGATTTATAGAAATAAAGAATTACCGTACATAGTGATATTTATCTGTTTACCCTGTTGATAATTATTGTGTGAACTCTTTAATATGGGGTCACCAAAGTGGGCCCGCGGGCACCTGTTAGTTCCCAAGGACCACATGAGTAGCTTGCGGGCCTGTTACATAAATTGCTTAACAGTGATGGGGAATTGTGATGATCTAGTAATTTTGAAAAATGAAACAATGGAAAAGAATTATAGAAATAAATGTTTCATCCTGTTTCCCAATTATTGTGGGAAATCACACCAATTCTTAATTATTACTTTCCAGGGCTGTCACTAACAAATCTTTTTAGAATTGATTACTCCATTGATTACTTGGGTAATTGCCCTTTCCTCCGTTTCAAGGCAGACCAATTTTTGTGGTTGACTTAGACAATTTTTTTCGCAACACTAATAACAACATAATTTAAGCTAATTAGTTTTTTCAGAATGTACATTAAAGTGGTAGCAGTAGTCATTACCCAAGAAATAGCTCTCAATTTCACAAAGGTTGGTGACCCCTGGTCTATACAGTAAGTGCCTTGGCGATTAGTCCATTTATAGAAAGTCCATTGCCCAAATTCAGCTGGGAAATTCTCCAGTTCACCCACGACCCTAAAGAGGCTAAGCGGTATAGAAAACCGAACGATGGATATTTATATTGGATTCATCAAGCACTTTTATTATACGTTTTGTTTTCAGGTCATAATGAGCATCACATTGCACGATGCCGAAAGTAAATGTTAAAATTTAATGCTTGATCTATTATTCAACAACAAACAAATACATTGTTCAGTAAGAGTGTTTTCACCGTGGGTTATTTTGGCAGGCAAGTGTGACAAGGGGAAGAGAATTCTTTACGACTACAATGCAAATTAAGCAACATACAGTACCGGCTGACTCCATACAGTTACACAATCCAGGCAGTGTTTCCTGCTGAGCTCTCACAAAAATTTGAGTGCTACCCGATACCAAACTGACACACACACAAAAATGCACATCCGTCTCGTTTGGACAAGCCACCACATTCGACGTATCCAAACATTCCCCAAGCATATAAGTGACAATGTGTAAACAGTGAAATGTACAGTGACTTCATTCATTCGTTGTTGTTTCAGTGCGCTGCCAGTGAACATGCACTCTCATTGTCAGTGTGCATAACATTGCGAGGCATCAGGTTAAACAGGTACAGATTAATGAATACTCGTCTGTCAAAGAGATGTGGTCGTAGAGGGAAAAAAAATCCTTTTCACACCGATGCCTTTGAAATTATTCAATAGGGTGACTTGAAATTTCGTTTGGTGCGCTAACAGCTAGTTAACAGTGCAGGTAAGCCCATGTAGTTCCACTTTGATTTAATGTGAATTGCATGAAAGAAGAAGGCTTTATCTGGATCTTTGTTGATATGGAGGATTGTGTTTTAATTGATATTAATAGGTATGTATGTTTTGTCTGTAGCTCACCAAAGAAAAGGAACATGGCAAGCTCAACCCTCGTCCTGGGAAGGTGAGTCTCTCCACAAACAACTGACTTAAATTCAGAGATGGCAAATCCAGGTCCAGAAAATAAATACTCTTCTTCGTTTGGCTTTAGCCCATGGTGCTAGCTAGCTAACTAGCTCCCTAGCAGGTAAATGAGCACCATGGGATCTAGCTAGGGAGCTAGCTAGTACCTGAGGCTTAAGGCAAACTGTGGCAGGGTTTTTACTTTCTTGACCTGGATTTGCCACCTCTGGTGTAAACTGACATTTCATGAGCAACATCAGATTTGCTAATCAAACAGAAAATTAAAACAATCCTCGTCCTAATTATCACTTTACACTTTGATGGTTTCATTTATTTTATTTCCAAAATGGAATTACTGTACAGAACAATTACTTTTAAACATTTGAAGGAATCATCTTGGCTCTCTGATTATAGCGAAACTGCTGATCATTTCTGTATACTTTTGTGCAGATGTATATTTTTGACCGGCCCGGGATGTGTGGCCAGAGGATCGAGTTGCGGAGTGATGTTGTTGACGCCACGTCTTGGGAGCTGCAGGAGACCATCTCCATCAGGGTGGTCAGAGGAGGGTATGAGACCAGTTAGACGCTTTCAAGCAGAATTGCTAAGTGCACCAATTTATATGTAAATACCACTTTACAGAAACCAGATAACAAACATGATCTAATCAATCCTTTGTATTATTAAAATGCAAATCTGATGTCAACTCCACACCTTGATCCTCCAAAAATTTGAGCTATGTAGTCATTGTTTCGAACTTAACCTTTATTTCCGGGTGTGCTCAGGTTGTGTCAAAATACTTCATCCACATGCCTTCAGTAGTTAACACACCCACATGAAAATTAAACACGCACACTGACAATTTGGACGTTTTGCAGACATTGCGAGGTCTATTGTGCTAGATGAAGCACACATGAAACTGACAGGTCGCCACTCCTCTCTAGATGGGTCCTGTATGAAAAACGCAACTTTAAAGGAGAGAAGATCGCCCTGGACGAGGGCGATATCACGCTCACCTGCCCCTTTCAGCCACCGGAGGAGGAGGGGGAGCAGCAGGTGAATGGAGAGAAAGTGGCTGAAGAGCAGAAGGGTGAACAGAATGGAGAAACAAGCGAGGGAGAGACAAAAACGAAACCAGCCAAGAAGTTCATCATTGGATCTGTTCGAAGAGCAGTGAGGGTAAGAGGAAGATTCATGTCACCTTCTTTGTTTTGGTTTTGTGTTTATTAATTTTGTTAGTGTTTTGAAACGCACAAATCCTAATGAAAAGCTTGGAATAAATCAAATTATTTTTGTTACTGATATTTTTACATTTCAGGCAGGAGTTAAATTTTTGAGTACAGGTGTTCAATGTATATGTAGGATGCACTACTGACATCTAGTGGTAAAGTGAACCTCTGCACCAGCAAGCTAGGGAACTGAAAGTGACCTTTAGGTGAAAAATCTGTTGGATCAATTGAATTTACATCCACTTCCTAAAAACCCTTTTAAGGAAGTTGTTATTTTGTATTACACTTTGAGTATGGTTAATGCTGCATGTCATTGATTAAGCTTCTATTCCAACTCCTCACCATCTAGGACTACAGTGTCCCTGAAATCAGTCTATTCCCAGAGGAGAACGCCGAGGGTAAGAAAGTCATCTTCAGAGATACATCAGAGGATGCTAGAATTTTTGGATTCCCCATCAAGGCTAACTCCATCATCATTAATGCTGGACTGTGAGTGATGAAGATATGACATATTTTACACTAAAGGAAGTAATGTGTTCCAGTGTGATGATTTGTTTGATGTCTGATTTTATACAGGTGGCTCGTATTTTCTAAACCCTTTTTCGAGGGCTCACCGCGCGTGTTGGAGGTCGGCGGGTATTCCAATCCTGCCTCCTGGAGTGTAGAACAGCCCTATGTGGGGTCGTTGCATCCACTCAAAGTTGTAAGTGGCACATACAAGCAAATCCATATGGATTTTAAATAATTGTGTACAAAAGTATGTTGATGTAAGGGTAGTACTAATTGATGTTCTGGGGTTTTTTTCTCATAGGGGGAACCAAAAGTGGAAAACATAAGTGAACCAAAGGTAAAAAAAATAAAAAGCACAGTAGATCTAGTATGAATTTATAGAGAATGGTGTTAATGGATGGATTGATGGATAGATAGATAGATGGACTGATATTGATAGACAGACTGATAGCTAGCAGACAGACAGACTGATAGCTAGCTAGCAGAGATGGATGGATGGATGGGTAGATGGATAGATAGACTGATAGACAGACAGACTGATTGACTGATATTGATAAACAGACTGATATACAGACTTATATTGATAGAGAGACTGATAGCTAGCTAGCAGACAGACCGACTGATAGCTAGCTAGCAGAGATGGATGGATAGACAGATAGACAACATAGGTAAGATAGATAAACAACCAGGTTTTGT
>NC_141257.1:13008263-13025763 GCF_054856555.1 Leptonotus elevatus
ATGTTCGATACCACTTTTGTCAGACCAATACCAGTACGAGAGATACTGACACCAAGTACTGATATCACTAGTATTTATATAGGGTACATACAATTTCCAAAGGAAGACCTATAAAAATCCCAATATGTTTTTTTTAAATTGCATGAAATTAATAGCAATTTTCTATTCTTGTCATTTCTGATTTCATGTTCCTCATCATAAAACGGCCACAAGATGGCAGCCAATACAGTTATCAGCCACCATCTTTGAGTACTGATGCGTTACAATTTTCAGCCCGATACGATACCTGGTATTACTCTTGAAATTTTGAGGTTCCACTGTACAAATGTTGTTTGCATTCGTAGTCGACATCTCTTTTTGTCAGGGCCACACTGACATCATAACAATAATAACATTTGCATTATTATTTTTTTGACATGACAAATACTTGACAGATTTCAATTTGAAAATGTTTTCACATATCAAAGAAGCCCTACTCCAGCCATGTTTGAACTCTTCTGTCTTTACCCACCTTTTTTTTTTCCTGACTTCTTTGTGGCAAAAGTGTTCATCAACAGCACTTTTCTTTAAGCATCTGTTCCCCATCGTCTTAAATCCACATCAAGCCTTTTTTTTTTTCACAGATCATCAAAACAAATGAACATATACTGCAGCTTTGCCAATAATTCCCTAACATATTTATTTTTTGTAAACAGGACTGTTTCGACTACAAGGCGTCATGTGCGGATGAAGTATTTATTCAGTTTGATGTGCACACGCCAATAACACGCCCATCTTAAGTTTCACTGGATCGTGTTTAGCTTCTTTTTTCTTTTTCTGGCGGCCCACTTGTACAAACGTGGAGAGTTTTCATTGCCGATGACATACGCCATTGATCTCATCTTGGCTCACGGCGGGAGTCGAATTGCAAAAGTCGGATGGGGGGGGGGGGGGGGGGAAGCCGCAGCTGCAGCAGATGGGAACGTTCAGTAAACGTCGTTTGTGCGCGTGGTGATCCTCATTGCTCGCTTTCGTTTAGCACAATCTTTTTTCTGGGTTTTTTTCACATTTGAGCTCAACAAGAAATCCTCTGCACGCTCGCAATTGGGTCGGGATGAAAAAAACAACACACATATATATATATATGCAAGTAATATGTTGGTGGAGGGAGGTCTTCCCAAATGGAAACAATAATGTGCCAGATTGGTGTTTATCTTCATTTGTGCCTTTCGTCAACGTGAGTTGTTGCACTGCCGAGGAGCGTCTGTCGTCGGATCACGCCATGTTTTGTGTTTGCACACCGCAACCCCATCATTTGTCATCGAACCCGTCTGTCATCACGTGACCCAGCGGAAGGTGACGTGTGAGGTGGAAGCGCGCGCGCGTGGCTGTCCCTGATGCCTTCTCCTCTCCCCTCCTCCTACTATGTAAAGACTTTTATAGAGATGACAAATGAGATAGACAAATGATGATTTTGTAAGGATGATTTATAATAAAATAAACTCATTTGATGATACCTGTCTCAAGTCGTTTGAATTGCCATCAGTTGCGAGGTTTAAAACCTAAAACATAAAACCTTGAACTGTAGTGAAGTTTAAGTGTGACATTTTTATTGATCTATTTTTATTTTATTTATTTTTATCTGACCTGATCATGCAGAATGGGGGATGCCTTTTTATGCCCAGAGCAGTTTTTCGGTGCACCAGGGGAGTTTTATATACTCCCTCTCTGGTTATTTATATTGTGATGGATATTTATTGCAGTCGGGCAGAAAGAGGTTGGAGATGGAAAAGACAAATCAAACCTAAACACTCATGTTATGGAATTGACAATGATGAAAACAAAGGACATTTTCACTATAATTAGTCTTTCATTATGTGGCTTTATGTGCTGAGTTTTTTTCTCAGGTTCATACTGGGCCATCCTTTACAGGGACAGAGCTTGAGAATTTGATTTTTTACAAACCCTTTATGGTTTTTTTTTTCTTGTATCTTAGTGAGTTTCATTTTTTTTAACATCCTGGTATACATTGTCATTTAAAAAAAACACCTAACATGGTCATTTTTTTAAATAATAATAGCCTTAATATACACAAAAATAGGCAAATTCTGAAATGACGCCATCACGAAGCCAGAGCTAAAATTCAGTTCACTCGCAAGAAGACAGCGGCGGCGGGATCATAAATGTGTCTGTCATCGTCCCTGACACAAGATTAATGAACTAAAAACTATCTTCATTAACTTACAACAAGCTGTTTATTTACCACTCCAATTGAAGTGTAGAGAATTAAAAAAAATTATTTAAAACAAGGTTCAACCAAAACATTTATTTTCATCCAACTTAAATCTGCTAGCTTAATGCTAACATATAGTCTATGGTGTTTTGCAATGTGTGTTAGCCTTAAGCTAAAAGGTGTTTGCAAAGCAAAGTTATGTGGCTTAGTTAAATGTTAATGTCTAATTCTCTTCTTTTTTTTAAGAAGAAATTGTATTATTGGGTTTTTATTTGTAACATTTTAAAATGAAAAATTGTGGTGGGAAAAGTATAAGAGTTTAAAGCTTAGGTTTTAGCCACATCATTTGTGTATTACAAACAAATGAGTCCTACTTGTATTTGTACACATTTGTACAATAATTATAGTCCCTCCATGCAGCAATGCCCCCTGGAACATAATAAATAAGGTTTATTAATCCCACTCACAGTGAGGCTTTTTTTTTTCTGCTTCAAAATTGCTTCTCTCCTCCTCTCTTGAGGACAACGGTTGTATTAATAAATAAATGCAAGCTTGTCGTCACTTTATTGAACACAACTGATATTGTCATGTACACACGAGAACCTGTCATTAGCGTGCGGATGATAAATGGCGGCAAACCCGTTTCATGATGGCTGCAAATGGAGTCTATTGTCAAGCATCGCTTTTTCTTGTCTAAATATCACATGACCCGATTTATCAAAAAGTCAAATCAATACACTGCAACCTCGAAGATTGAACACAGTCCAAAGTGTCAGTGAGTGAATTCCCGCCCAAATTTAATGTAATTAATTTACATAAATAAGCGCTGCAAACTAATCGACTTTAGTGTATGAAGTTCCGCCGCCACGAATGAAAAGGCTTTTACTGCACTTTCCAATATTAAAATGACAAAATAAAAATAATTCAGGTTATTGTCCATCTGAACTGTGACGCGCTTAATGAGAGAACTATTATATCGTTCTATACAACTTATTTGAAAATATATATTGAATGCTTTCTTTTATCCCACTCATCACTCAATGACACCCATTTAATGTATTAATTTGATATTTTTAATTTGTCAAAGTGTTCAAGTTTGCGTACATTGAATATTTAAGTTTTAAAAACAACAAAATGTCCGACAGAAATTAACCACGTTTTATTATTTCAATCTGACAAATTTAAGACAGAAAAGCTCATCAGTCACACAAAATAAGATGATTAAATAAATGTGATGTGTTTCTATATTAACTCTACGAAGCTACAAATAGATTTTTTTTAAACTGCAGTTAAATTGAATTCATAATGCTGATTGAAATGTTGAATATTGAGGTAGACAGATGTCCCGAAATATCACCACCGACCATTATTTTTTTTCAAACTCACCGCTCGGTGGTGTGACACCATGTCGTCTTCATCTTTCCACTTTCCTCCACAGGAAATCAAGTCCTCGCTTTGTCAGTAAAGTGCCACCTCAGCAAATCTGCGGTATCTTCATGGGTCCAGTACTCCTCAAGGTGTGTGCGCGTGCGTGTATACTGTGGTGTGTCGCGGTTCAACTTCTGACGGCCAACATGGAGTTGATTTCCCAGATGAGGTTGCGGAGTTGATCCATGATCTGCTTCAGCTGCTGGTTCTTCTGCTTCAGCTTCTGTCGTAAAAGTAAGACAATTACAAATGATTTAGGTGCTTTTTTTGGTGCTTTTTTTTCATGGCTGGGCTAATTAGAAAACAAAATGCCACCTAGCAACATTATTACAGCTATGGTAATTAATACCATATTAAAAAAAATTTGAATGACATACTGAACTAGATGAAAGATGTATAAGCATTTGCTCAATTGACATGAATGAATTGGATTCTGGTCTCAGAATTTTCTGTGTGGATCCTCACACATTCCAAAATCATGGAGGAGTATGGTAGGCTTTATGTGCAATGTGACTGACTGAATGGCGAATGGCTGGGATGGAACAGGATTAAACAGTATAGAACACTGGTGGGTGGAATAGCAAAAAAATGCACAGTCTAAAAAAAGTCCACAGCATGACCGAGTGCAGGGGTCTGCAACATGTGGCATTGGATTGCTAAAAAAAAAATGTGTAGGATTTTTTTTTACATAATCTTTTAACTAATTTCTAAAACAAAATAGCACAAATTATTATTTTTTTAATATCCTTTAAACTATTTTTTTAAAGTATTTTTTTTTATTTTTTTTTTACATATTCTTTAAACTAATTTCTAACAAAAAAAAGTACAACTTTTTACAGATTCTTTAAACTAAAAAAATTGTATAAATAATTTTTTTTACATATTCTTTCAAATCATTTCTAACAACTTTTTTTTATGAATAATTGTCATATTTGGGCTCTCAGACTGTGTCCTGCCTGATGTAATCAGCAGCGTATGAGAGTCATCCGCAACCTATAAAGGCAACAGCCGAAGACACATTCTGTTTGTCGCGAGTACGTTTCGCGCAAACCGCCTAGTTATTGACTTACTGGGCATATCATGTTTGGCGTTTGGCCCTGGCTGATGCAGATGACGTCACTGTTCAGTTAAAGCTTTGTTTTACAAATAAATGTCAAAACTATTATTTGTGTCTGCGTTTTTTTGGGATCCAACTCCTGAACATAACAATAATTAAATGTCAGAAAAGTACCGGTAGATGAAAAAGTTTTGACAATGACCTAAAAAGGAAAAGGAACGGAACGGAATGAAAGAGCAACAGCAAAAAAATTACCAAAACATTTCTTTACAATTGCCAAAAAGTCAAAAATGTATTTTTAACAAAAAGCAGAAAAGAAAAAGTTCAAAAAGTAACTAGAAAATGTCCCAAAAAAGAAGAAATCCTGAAAATCACCATTAAATATCCCAAAAAAAATTGCCAAAAATGATAGCAAAAAAGACAGAAAACTTGGCAAAAATAGCCATAAAATGTCCAATAAAGGAAGGAGAAAATGTCAAGTTGTCAGAAAAGAGAGACGAAAGGTAGATGAAAAAGTTTTAACAATTACCTAAAAAGTTACACTAAAATGTCCAAAAGGGAAGAAGAAAAGCAGACAATTACCAGAAAATGTCTTTGGAATTGCCAAAAAAGTTAGAACATTATATATTTTTTATAAATAAGGCAGAAAAGAAAACATTCAAAAAGTAACTAAAGCTCTTTTGACAGTAAAGGTTGCTGACTCCTGACCGAGTGTGTGCATGACCTTGAGCTAAGACACCACATTTGTTCAAATCACTATGCACTAAAAAGCATTCCTTCATAGTATTCCCTCATATAAGCATTGTTATTTCTAAAGCAATTTAACAAAGCTCTGTACATAAAAAGAAATCAATCGTAAGTGAATTTATTATAACCAATACAACATGGAAAAGAAGCGCCCCTAAAATTGAGCCTTGTGGGACGCCAGAAGCCAGTTGAGTATAAATCTGAAATACCAAGGCTTAGTGCACCAAGCATAGCTTCTTGCTTAGGATTTGACTGTATCTGCAGTGAAATCTATTAAGATGAAATCCATCTCCGTCTCTCGGCAACACTCCTTTAGCCATGACTAATTACGAACCCTTTTGCACCACAGATAACACCTAGAGCCATCGATTTCACACAGCTCTCTTAATATCAACTGTTTAGTTGATTGTCCTTGAAGATAATCCTGAGTGGAACATTTGGAGGCCTTCCTGTTTCTCGCTCGCTCTCCAAAGGACTCTCACTGCTTCTTACGAACACTCTTGCCAGATCTTCCCATTGCTATCTCCCGCTTTGACTTTCACTTTTATTGTGAGAGCGAGCATGTGTGTGTGTGTGACGCGACGCGAGTGTATTATACATGATATGCCTCATTACCCTGATGAGCAGCTCTTGAAATAACTTGGCCATTTACTCTGCATTAATGAGATAGTATCCAAAGCCTTTGTAATTTCAGGTAATAGAGCACTGCATTTTTTTCTCCTTTACTTTTAAAGGGAAGCAAATACAGATAGGTGCACTTGTCACGACAATTTCAAGCATAACCGGGTGAATTTGGCTTCAGAGGCAACACATTTGCCTCATTTCATTCCTACTCCACATAAACATCGAGCCAAGCGCTTGCAATAAAGCCAGATATGAAATTTCACATTTTCCACCCTTGGAAATACTACGGAGGCAGCAAATCCTCATCCTCATTATAGGAAGCTTGCTGATATGCAAATAACTAGAATGCTATTATCACAAATATTCTTCTGCAACTTCAGGTAAATAATATTCCATTTATAAGCTGTGAAGTACCAGGAAGTGCTCAATGATGTATTGTGTTGGCAATGCGAAGAAGGGAGCAGATCATTGCGACCTTGACACAATCTCCTTTGTGTCAGAATGGCGAGACCGTCAAACACAAAACACATCGTGCAGGTGCACTCTCGCATTTCTTGTCTCTCAACAGCCGACCGCACAATTCTGTTTTGGTGTCTTTTCACTCAGAAAAAGGCTTCTGGTGACACTCTGATGTGCAGCCTTGGAACGCTGGCCAACGACTGCCCAACATAGAAGGAAGAGCTGTCGTCCTAAAAAACGCCTAAGGAGTGTCAGAAATGCCTTTTATCAGATGGATGTGTGGATGAAAGAACAATACAATATTGGGCAAAAGTCCTTGGTTGGTATTAGCAGCGCTAAGGTGACGATATATAATATAATATACAGTTTTCCACAATAAGTACCAAGCAGTGCAAGAGGCATAAAATTCTGGTGCTTTAAGAGTTCCATTGAGGTCAGCCCAAGCCAACCGTCAAAAATAAATTCATCAATTCATCTTCACACTGGTTCAGATTTCAAACAGACACATAGATAATGATGACAAAGAAGGGTTGAAGCTTGCCAGTTTGCTGACAAATGCATCCTTACATGACCAAGTTAAAATAATGTTTATCCTCCACAAAAAGGATTTGGAGGGTTCACTTTCTGTGACGCATTGCATTATTAAATGTTTCAGGGAATTATAGATAGTGGAGCAAGTGCAAGATGAATATTTGTAATATCAGATCATATGCCTCAGAGGGCACAGAATTGAGAGACATCATTTCTCTAAAGCTCATAGGCCCAATTTTGGTTATTGTTTGAAATATGCTTCAAACAACCATTCAGACTAAGATATAGAAATGATTAATCAATGTACAAAAAAAATTGCAATACATTTCTGGATTAATTTATGCACCCCTAATCAACATTTTGCAGTGTCAGGTGGTAGCCACGGGATGTGTGCCACGGAGCGGGATTAGGTGGCGGCCGCAGGACGTGTGCCGCCAGAGCAAAGTCGGGTGGTGGCGGCAGGATGTGAGCCGCCAGAGCAAGGTCGGGTCGTGGCCACAAGACTTGCGCCTTCAAATCAATGCCGGGTGGTGGCCGCAGGACGTACATTGCGGGAACAAGGTGAGGTGGTGGCCGCAGGACGTGTGCCGCCAGAGCAAGGTCGGGTGGTGGCGGCAGGATGTGAGCCGCCAGAGCAAGGTCGGGTCGTGGCCACAAGACGTGCGCCTTCAAATCAATGCCGGGTGGTGGCCGCAGAACGTACATTGCGAGAACAAGATGAGGTGGCGGCCGCAGGACGTGTGCCACCAGAGCAAGGTCGTGTGGTGGCCGCAGGACGTGTGCCGCCAGAGCAAGGTCG
Organism: Leptonotus elevatus; assembly: GCF_054856555.1. Taxonomy (NCBI): domain Eukaryota; kingdom Metazoa; phylum Chordata; class Actinopteri; order Syngnathiformes; family Syngnathidae; genus Leptonotus; species Leptonotus elevatus. The sequence goes on from NC_141257.1 coordinate 13,016,121, forward strand.
GGTGGTGACCACAAGACGTGCACCTCCAGAGCCATGCCGGGTAGTGGACGCAGGATGTGCCGCCAGAGCAAGGCCGGGTGGTGGACGCAGGACGTACATTGTGAGAACAAGGTGAGGTGGTGGCCGCAGGACGTGTGCCGCCAGAGCAAGGTCGGGTGGTGGCGGCAGGATGTGAGCCGCCAGAGCAAGGTCGGGTCGTGGCCACAAGACGTGCGCCTTCAAATCAATGCCGGGTGGTGGCCGCAGAACGTACATTGCGAGAACAAGGTGAGGTGGCGGCCGCAGGACGTGTGCCGCCAGAGCAAGGTCGTGTGGTGGCCGCAGGACGTGTGCCGCCAGAGCAAGGTCGGGTGGTGACCACAAGACGTGCACCTCCAGAGCCATGCCGGGTAGTGGACGCAGGACATGTGCCGCCAGAGCAAGGCCGGGTGGTGGACGCAGGACGTACATTGTGAGAACAAGGTGAGGTGGTGGCCGCAGGACGTGTGCCACCAGAGCAAGGTCGGGTGGTGGCTGCAGGATGTGAGCCGCCAGAGCAAGGTCGGGTCGTGGCCACAAGACGTGCGCCTTCAAATCAATGCCGGGTGGTGGCCGCAGAACGTACATTGCGAGAACAAGGTGAGGTGGCGGCCGCAGGACGTGTGCCACCAGAGCAAGGTCGGGTGGTGGCTGCAGGACGTGTGCCGCCTGAGCAAGGTCGGGTGGTGGCGGCAGGATGTGAGCCGCCAGAGCAAGGTCGGGTCGTGGCCACAAGACGTGCGCCTTCAAATCAATGCCGGGTGGTGGCCGCAGAACGTACATTGCGAGAACAAGGTGAGGTGGCGGCCGCAGGACGTGTGCCGCCAGAGCAAGGTCGTGTGGTGGCCGCAGGACGTGTGCCGCCAGAGCAAGGTCGTGTGGCGGCCGCAGGACGTGTGCCGCCAGAGCAAGGTCGGGTGGTGGCCGCAGGATATGAGCCGCCAGAGCAAGGTCGGGACGTGGCCACAAGACTTGCGCCTTCAAATCAATGCCGGGTGGTGGCCGCAGGACGTACATTGCGGGAACAAGGTGAGGTGGTGGCCGCAGGACGTGTGCCGCCAGAGCAAAGTCGGGTGGTGGCGGCAGGATGTGAGCCGCCAGAGCAAGGTCGGGTCATGGCCACAAGACGTGCGCCTTCAAATCAATGCCGGGTGGTGGCCGCAGGACGTACATTGCGAGAACAAGGTGAGGTGGCGGCCGCAGGACGTGTGCCACCAGAGCAAGGTCGGGTGGTGGCTGCAGGACGTGTGCCGCCTGAGCAAGGTCGGGTGGTGGCCACAAGACGTGCACCTGCAGAGCAATGCCGGGTGGTGGCCGCAGGACGTACATTGCGAGAACAAGGTGAGGTGGCGGCCGCAGGACGTGTGCCACCAGAGCAAGGTCGGGTGGTGGCGGCAGCAAGGTCGGGTGGTGGCCACAGGACGTGCGCCTCCAGAGCAATGCCGGGTAATGGACGCAGGACATGTGCCACCAGAGCAAGGGTGGGTGGTGGCCGCAGGTTGTATGTTGCCAGAACAAGGCGAGGTGGCAGCCGCAGGACATGTGCCACCAGAGCAATGCCGGGTAGTGGACGCAGGACAGCTGGATGAAACCTCCGCTTCTAACTACGGAAAAGTTTTGCCTCTTAGTTTTACTTTCTTTTGGTGATACTTTTGGTGCACTATTGCGCCACCTTCTGTAGCATGCTATAAGAAAGGTAGCTATTGGTGGTCATACATGACTTTTACTACTGTCTTTTGGCAGTTGGTAAATACATTTACTGCAGTGGAAAGTGAACACAATTAGGGAACAGAATTCCGGGTGCCAGTCCAAGCTCTAATTTTCATATATACAAATCGCTCCTGAGTATAAGTCGTAGGATTAGTCAAATCATGAGAAAAAGGGTTACTGTATGTATGTTAGTTCAGTGCAAAGGTACAACTGAATATTTGATGTCTTGCAACATTTTTGTGACAATACATTTTAACTTGTCAGCCGTAAAAGGTTTATATAGCCGGCGGCGGTGTACATGATCGCTATAATTTAATCCAAGTTACTTCATCATTGTCCTAAACTGATAAAGTAAAAAGAACATTTTGCTACTAGAGGAGCTGACAGTTAGTTTGAATGATCCTCTCTTCTTCTACTATTGTCTGATTTACTTTATCATGCTGCCTCCTGCCTGAGTCCAAATCAGATCAAAGATTCTGTTTTCAGTAGGAGGGTGACAAACAAAGCGAGTAACAAAGCCGAGTTTTTCCTTTCAGCGCCACTGGCCACTCCAGATTCCTTAATCAATGCATTTTTGTGCTAAAACAGATTCCGTGTAAGACATTCCTTATCTGAACTACATTCACTGAAGTGCTTTTTAGCCTTTTGAAGGCTGCTTTCAATTCAAAGTCTATTTCTGTTGACTACTCCATTGCTTGAAGTCATTCTTCAATGGGTGCATCAATCTAGTAATTGGTTAACACTTGGGATTTGTCAAATCTTCACGCTTATCAAGCTTTATAATTGCCATCGCTCCATTAATTATGGTTGCATTATCATCACTTTAAAGCCGATTGGGAAGGGTTTGTTGATCCGTTACACAGTAAAGAAAAATAAAGCTAATCTTGTAATGAAATTACAAGATGAATACAATCATTTATCAGCATTTAATGTAAAACCAAAAAACACGATCATAAAGCTTTCTGTGAATATTAAGAACCCCACTGTTGCTTTTTGAAGAGCAGATTTGAGATAGTGGGGGCGGCGGCTTGGAAACGAATGACATTCAAATATGTGCTCACGCTTGATGACAAGCATGCAAAGGGAGCGAGTGGGGAGTAGGGGGGGAACGTAGCAAGTGGAGCATAAATGTGCTTTCACTCAGGATTCCTCTGCTAATCCGCCCTGTCGCTGGCAACTCAAATCGCAGCTTTGACTCTGTGGATGTGGCTGGGAATTACAAGTGTAAGTGTCTGTGAGTGAGGAGAGGGGATTAGATGAGAGGAGAGGAGCGCAGTGAAGAGAAGTACACTTTTAGCTTCCAGTTTTACACATCACAATACAAAATTAAACATTAAGGTGCTACATGTTTGTTTGTTTTTTAAATTTGAAATGAGCAATCCCTCAGACATTCACATATAAAATAAAGTACATTAATTAATATTGATTACCTTATAATTGTGCCGCCATAGATCCAAGAAACCTTTTCTATCATTCTTGTTTTTTGTTTTTGTGTTTCAACTAACATATTGCAAAACTGAGGTCAGAAATTTCTCACAATTTTGTTGGTCCTACGAAAGCATTTGATCTTAAGTTCTTGAGTTACTTGTTAGACAAGTTATATGATATTCACATATAATAGAGGGTGTAAACACCCTCTATTTTGTGGTTTAATTGTTATTTACACAGTAGAAAACAATGTGTTTCTTTGAAAGGCTGTAAGTTATATTTATTAGTTAAGCCTACAGGTGTTCTTCAAGGATCTATCTTGGGTCCACTTTTTTCCCCTATATTTATTCATGGCCTTCCCTCTATTTTTTCAGACTGCTCTGTTCAATTATATGCTGATGATATGATTGATATATACAATATATAATAATAATAATAATAATATTAATAACAATAATGCATCGGATTTATATAACACAAAGTCCTCTTCTTTACAAATTCAAGAAGCATTACATGACTAATATTTTTCAGACTTGGCTTTTTGAAAACAGATTGCTACCTAACCAACCCAAAACATGTGTAATGCTTTTTGGTCTAAGACAAAAATGTATTTGTTTTTGACATACAATGGTGGTAGAGAAAATTAATGAATGTAAATATTTGGATGTTTGGATTGATCCAACACCAAACTTTAAGCCACATATTGAATATGTTTTAAAGATTATTTTTGGTGTTTTGTTTCGTTCTATGAATTGTTTTAAATTTAATGTCAGGAGAAAAAACTGCTAAGTCAACTTATTCTGCCCATTTTTGACTATGCTGATATCATTGGTCAGACTGCATCAAAAACTGCTCAACAGCAGAAAATTTAGGAGAGTAGCGGGAAAATTGGGCATCATTGAGAAAATAGACCTAGAAAGATGTCGGAAACTATACTCATGGCCCCCAATATGGGTTTTATCTAAATGCATTGTGAATATGTTTTGTCAGCATATACGTATGTGTTTCAAATTTGATAGGGGGCATAAAATGTTTGCACAATACTACATAATGTAGCATCTCTGCTAACAAGAAACAGTAGTACACTGTTGCCACGCAATCACCCGTCTGTCACTTCGATCGGCTGCTTGTACCTTGTAGCTCATTTCTGATCATTGTCAAAACACAATCTAGAACATAAATTACTACCAAGAACTGAAAGAACATGAAGGATTTTACACTAAATCAGCCCGAAGAAACACGATATATATATCTACCCAGTTTGTTGCAGGGTCTCCCTCACACTGATGATAATTTGGCAGGTCAGCTAACAAAAACACAGCAGCCAATCAGGCATGCCCCGCTGCACAAAATCAAGACGCAGTAGATGGTCGTAAGGTATTGATGCAGCGCTTTGATTCTTTAAGTCTAGCTCTCGACGAGTGAACAGGGAGAGATCAGCTAATCTTTGCACCAGTTGACCTGTTCAAAATATACTGTAGATGAATCAGGTCATATAGCGACGCAGTCCACTGCACATTTGATATATTTTCAAGTCTGGATCAGAGCTGAGTGTCAATTAACTCTTATTCAGTCGGGAATCAATCTGGGGCACCACTTCAGTCAGACAGCCTTTTTGATTATCAGCCAACAGTACATACTGAAACTACTGATAAGGTAAAATTGAATAAACAAGGGCCTAATGATACAGTGATTTAATACGCACTCACCGACCACAACGTAAGGCACAATTACATCATGTAATGGTATCTAATACAATAGCAGTATACAATCTTATTTGTTATCTTGTTTAACTACTTGAGATGGGCAAAGCATTATAAATTTGATGTAGCGTGCATGCTACAATAATAATCACATAGTGAATGATGGCGCATGTGGAATCAACAACTAACAAACGGACACTTGGAAAACACTTGAAAAATACCACTGAGAATGGCCGAATGACGACTGCACAATATGTTACTGACAAAAAAAATAAAAATTAACTACAAAAAAAAAGAAAAATTTACTTTTGTTTGCCAACAACATATAACAACAGTTAAAATTATGAACTTATTAAAGTCCATTAGAATCAAAACATTCAGTGCCAAGGTCGAGTTATGTTGTTTTGTAATTTTCTGTCATTCAGAGGGGTTGATACAGGTCTGATGGGTTCCGGAGTGCGCTGGCCCTTTAAATTGCAAGCAGTTTGGGGATTGGAATTGAGCCAAACGGCCAGTAGAGGGAAGCGGTGCACCATTTTAGATTGAAATCACCTCTGTTTGCCAGAGATTTAGAGTGGGGGCAGGGGCATATACATATACACTTAGCATTTAATTTAATGATTTTCCGTTCCTCAATGTTTTTCTTGATGTGTTTGTTTACACAAAAAGCTATTTTTCTCCGATTTTGGGCAAAGCGGCAGAATTTCTTAAAACTTACCTACAGGTATGTTCTACTGCTGATTAATAGAGAACGAAAACATTTTTCTGGTGAAAGGAGAGAGTCTATTCTTATATTTGGTAGATTTGAAAAAATCGTAGAACACAATAATCTGTGGGTCTTGGAAAATCAATCAAAATGCTCTAATATCGCTGTGGACTTAAGTGTTGCGATAACTGCAAATGGCTGTCATTGAATGAGTTCAATGATCTTCCAATAGATGACAGAAGGTGTATGAATACAACCCGTGCATCAGTTTCTTTGTAACATTTTTAAATGGCGTGCCGTGATTTTTTTTTCCAAAGGGAGATATGTGCCTTGGTTGGTTGGGAATCACTGCTTTACTGCCACTCGAATGTTGAAAACATTTGAGTGGCAGTACATTCATAATTCAAGGATATCAGCCCTTGGCTTATTAAAACCAAGTTGGTGATCAGCTGTTGTTTTGACCGTCTTCGCTCGTCTTTAAATACATGAAAGGGAAGTATGCGAAGGACAACATAGCATTATAGAATCTCAGCTCAACACTTAATTACAAATGCAGGAGTACAGTCCACCATCAATTATGAAGTCATAATTACAGTAAGTGGACTTCATAATTTATTTTTTTTTAAAAACATGGATAAATGTGTATTGTGTATTTGTACGATCTAAATAAAGAAAATCAGTTTTTTTTTTTTTTTTTTAATAAACGGCAAATTCTCCCAAACTGCACATGCACTAAAATCCTCTACAAATTGTGAAACTTGAGAAAAGTGAAACTTGTGGAAGTAAGCTACTTATTACTGCTCGATGCCTGCCTAGGGAACAGTGACCTTAAGTGGGTTGTGTCGAACCATCTGATAGTATCCCCAGAGGGAGCCAGGCCAAACTGACTCAATTTGCCACCAGTTTAGAAAAAAAAAACCTGAATTGACTTTATAAACTTTATGGCTTTCCTCAAAGGGAGGGTTTAAGTGCCCGTGTGTGTTTGGATTGAGATTTCCTTGGGGAATAAAGTCTTTTTATAAGGGATTGTGAAGGCAGATAAAAGCCTTCTCTTCCAGAGGTGGCAGAAATACAATAGGCGTGTTGTCATCCTCACATACACCTACCGCCGGGGTGCTCACAATATGTCCTCTGCATTGAGGTGGAACCACTGCAGTGTCAGCTGACTGGGGCAGAACACATTTGATCAATTTAGCCATTTGCTATCTGGGAGTCGTCACACCCTCGATCTCTTCTAAGCACTTGAGTGCCAGCCAAGTACACACATTGATTGGGGTTTACCTTTTTGATTTGCTCCTCAATGCTAATAATTGAGGGGCAAGAAGGTTGGGGTATTGTTGCTTTAAACCCAATGATGGGTAGCCAAGCGTTGGCGGTAAGCCGGAGCAGAATTGCACAACAGAGCAAAATATAGCAATGGTTAACTGGGTAGCCATTTTTACTCACAAGCTCAGCCATCTCAGGGCAGACAGGTCATCCAACTTCATCGCTCTCAGATGTCTGTCAGGAGCTAATATCATTTAAGCCCCAGCTGAGAACCTCTGCCACAGCCTAAATAAATATGGCCCTTCAATGAATTTTAAAGGGCATTGGAGGGTTTGCAGCAGATTGGGAAAATCTTTTGAGATTGCTATTAAAATATTTTTTAAATGATAAATGATTACACGTTGTTCAATTAATTGATTTCCACAATGATTCAGAGGGATTTTCCACCACACACACGTCACCATTTAGACCTGCTTTTGCAGAGTCTAAAACCTAAAACCTTTGACAGCAAAACAACAATTTCCTGGATCATACATAAACATTTTCTTATCATTCACTTTGAATGAATCATGCCCGCACATCACATCCTCCCATTGACAAAAGTTGCTTCTTTCTGTGTATAGATGTGAAGGAAGCCATTATTAAATGTTAACAAGCCATCTCCAAAACGCAAAAAGTGTATAAAAGAGCAGCCAAAACGACATTTATGTTTTATTTATTTAAAAAGAGTCTTGCGAAAACGACCCGAAAGTAAAAAGCCCCTTGTGAGCCGAGACTCCCAGTGGACGTCTGATGACATGAGAACTGCCTGAAGTTGTGAATCCTTTCAAAGTAAATTAAAAACATCTTTCTTTTACTGAACCCTTTTATGTGAACTTGTGTGTTTGATGCTTACGCAAGCCTGCGCTGGATCTTTCTATAAAGGGTAGAGTCATGCTTTTGGATATCAAAGCATATAATCTTTTTTTCTTTTTTTTGTGATTCAACAGTGATTCACTAGTCCTGAAAAATTGTGTGAAAAATAAAACCTGAGCAAAAGACTATTTTCCATGTAAGCAAAAACAAACACACTGACAAGTGCTTACTGTACATGGCAGTGTTAAGACAAAACATGAATAATTGGGGTTTCCCTTGACACGGGATGAAATGAAAATTTCTCTAGCTCCTCCTTGTGAAAGCTTTGTTGGCTACACTGCCCTTCTGACCTTGGCAAAACAATTAAAAACCCCTTGGCATACACACAGCCTCTAATGGGCCACGTGAGGCTGCTAATAAGACCGAGGTATGGGATCCTGCTGTGAATTACTAATTCGGAGAATGCAGACCAATAGCGGGAACGAGAGATGGAATACGGAATATTAGCAATATTCGGATTTTAAAAAGATTGACTACATGTAAACGTGCTCAGTATGAATGGATCATTTTTCAATTTGAAACTGCAAGCACCCCCCCATCCCCCTTCTTTTAATTTCTCATTTGAATAAAGAGAACAGACATGGTAATTAACAGGGTATTAAGAAAGCGAGTGAGTATGGAAGGGAGGGAGAAGAGGGTGAGAGTGCATGAGAAGAGCAGCGGAGTGGGAGAGAGAGCGAAGAGAAGACGGCGGCGAAAGTGAGGCGCTGTGGAGAATTAATAACATGCCAGATCTCTCCAAGGCCTCCTTAATGGGCTGTGACAGGAATTTATTCACACTTAGGCTGGTATCAAATCAAACGCAAGGCAAGTGGCAGTGGCAGGCTTCAGCTCGGGGGGGAGGGGGCGGGATCGAAAGCTCAGTAAAGGAATGATGGGGGCCATGTCTTCTCGGTCCAGCCTGACAACCCCCCTTTGGGATAAAAGCTCATCTCCAAGGCATTGGGGAGACGTAGTGCATGCAAAGGAAGTACAGCGAAGACAAATAATGAGTGACCCGTCGACAACAAGACCGCCTGTCCCACGACCCAGATGGAATGATTATCAAGAGTCGCGATGAATCATTCGGCAAAAAGCACCCTCGGTCCATCAGTCGGACAGAAGGTTGCTTTCCACATATTTGGAGCATACAGCAGGCAAAAAAAGCTGCACCAGACGCAAAGTTCCAGCTACATGAGCAGCAAGTTAATCGCTGTTTCCTGTCCTAATTGGCATGTGACCAGTAAGGCAGGCGATTCATTAAGGACGTAATTTGTGGTCACATGGGTGTGACTGCATTTTCTTTTTCTTAGCACACTGCATATGACTAAGGACCTAGAATTGATATGCACAATCACATTCTAGCACACCAGGGGTCTGAGGCACACAGATTGAGCAATCGCAACCCATTAGGCACCAATGAATTATGGCTAATGCTTCTGAAATATTTATGCAAACATTATGGAGTTTCTTGCGCGCTCAGAAACTTCATACATAAACAGCAAGTCCCATAATGGATGGGAGAGAATGTGCATTATAAAGTCTGGCACACAATCTCAAAAAGGGGGCGACACGAAAGAGGAAAACTTTCAAGCACACTTAAATTTAAATACATATTGTGACATGTATTCCGCTCCTTACGACGGCATATTAGGGCCATGTATATAAATATATATATATATATATATATATATATATATATATATATATATACATATATATTTATTTATTTGTTAAGGGTTTGAATTGCCTAGTAGCTGGTGATTCGATTCGTGTCACGATTCGATTCGATTCGATTCGATGCCGATTAATCCCGATACAAATCTGTAAATTGATTGTTGGGATTTTTTTTTTTTACTCAAATTTTGAAAATACAAATCACTAAACTTGTACATGTACACTGTAACATTTGTATGAA